>NC_133324.1:353411655-353434155 GCF_042186555.1 Aquarana catesbeiana | reverse complement strand
GGGGCGGGCGACGCAGGCGGAGTTTCACACATGCGTAGTGTATAAAGAGGGGCCTTGCGCACGTGTCGTACGTACGTTCTGTGCGTCGAATTAGGGGGCGGAGAACATGAGTTAATTTCGAACGTCAGGGGCGGGCGACGCAGGCGGAGTTTCACACATGCGTAGTGTATAAAGAGGGGCCTTGCGCACGTGTCGTACGTACGTTCTGTGCGTAGGTGATAGTGGACCAGGACGTTACAAAACGAAGGTAATTTTAAATATATTTTTTTTGGGTTTTATGGTCATGACTTTGTAGCAAGCGGCCTATATGGCTTGATAGATTGATGAGGCCTACATAGGGAGAAGATGATGAGGGGTTAGCCGAAACCTATAATAAAAGTGTTTTTTGTCTTGTGACTTCATCTTTTCCAGATATAATGAATCCCCTATTTAAGGATCCAGAGTTCCTTACATCTTTTATTTCCAAATATCGAGAGATGAGGAATTTGTGGGAGGTGAAACACCCTCAGTATTATGCTAAGCATGTGAGGAAGTCAACGCTGGAGAGACTTCTGGCCTTTGTCCAGGCGACCATCCCGGAAGCAACAATGGAGACATTGCTCAAGAAAATTGGGGTCTTGAGGAACATGTATAAGAGGGAGCATAAGAAGATCCAGGAATCAAGGAGATCAGGAGCATCAGCAGATGATGTTTATGTACCCAGGCTGTGGTACTATAATCAACTCCATTTTCTGGATGACCAGAATGAAGCCAGGCCATCACTTTCAACCCTTCCCTCCACCCTTCCCTCCACCCCAGCAGAGGCTGATGAGGAGCAAGCTGGGTCTTCCATCCTGGATGAACCAGATATGACCATCTGGAGTCAGGTAAATTATTTTAACAAATATTTACTGTACTAATATTAATGATGTTAACTGGATGTTATAATTGTCTAAAATAATTTGGCACTCAAAATTGGGTATACATATCAATTGACAGTAGTGGCTAAATATGTTTGGCACCTGCTTGAAATAATTAGGGTGTCTGATTAGACTCTTTTATTAAAGAGAAGTATTCACATTGAATTTGCTATTCATGAGAAGCAAACTGTGTGTCATTGATGAACCCAAAAAAATATACTCAAACTATTGTCCTTTTTTTATACACAGGATGAGTCCATCCAGGAGGAATGTGGGGAAAGTGGCAGGCAGGAGGAGACCAGGCCCATGGACAGCCTGGAGGAGGCCGGATTCACCATCATCCTGGAGGAGGCTGGGCCCAGTGTCAGGCAGGAGGTGGCTGCTCCCAGTGAGGTGGCTGCTCCCAGTGAGGTGGCTGGGCCAAGTGAGGTGGCTGGGCCAAGTGAGGTGGCTGGGCCCAGTAGGAGCCTGACCGAATCCCAAGTGCCTCCCCTCCACCTTCCCAAAAAAAGGGCCAGGAAGGGGATGGTCACACAGGACGCATCCCTGCGCCTCATGCAAGAGGCCACCCGTTTTTTAAGGAGCCCCCCCGAAGCGGAAGAATCCTATGGCTGCTACTTAGCCAGCAGGCTTCTTCAGATGAATAGGGAGCAGCGCCTCATTTGTGAGCGCCTATTTGGGGAAACAATCCATAAGGGGCTGCAGGGCACGCTAACACAAAACACCCAACTACATGAGGCAGCCCCCCCTCCTCCTCCTCCTCCTCCTCCTCCTCCTCCTGCCACAACTGAAACACCAGAGCCACAGCCTCAAAAGAAGGCTACAGGGAAGGCTGCAGGGCAGCGTGGAGGAAAGGCTGCAGGGAAGAGAAGAAAATGATGACCTGGGTTCAGTCTGGTCTGACAGAAGACGCAGGCTGTTGTAGGACCACAGTCTGGGGACATCTAGATCATCTGCTGGTGCTGTTGATCTCTGGGATTCTTGGACCAGATTGTGCTCCCTCTTATATGGACTCCGCAAGATCCCAATTTTCTGGTACACCGACTTTTTCCAGCGTTGACTTCCTCTTTATTTTATTTTGACCATGAATAAATGGATCATTTTTTGAGTTTAGCAAAAGACTTTTTATGTTTTTTCTTTGAAATCATTGATTTTACACACAATGTTAAATTAACAAGGGACAACAATCTCATTGAGTTAGAAAAAAAACACACCAAAAATACATTACTAATGTTAATAATGTTCAAGTGGTAAGTCTTGAAAATCCAAAAATTTACGTAACCAAAAACGGTGCTTTGGGTTAACTTTATCTAAAAACTAAAAAATAATCACTATAAAAAAAAAAAAACAGAATAATGGGTTCTTTGTGGTAACTTTACAAACCTAAAAAAAAAAAAGGGGAAAAAGTATTATTAGTATGGAAACATTGTTTTTAAAATGCATACTATATCATTCATGAGATCAAAGAGAAAAAGAATCCAGAAATCAGTTTGGGAGAACTCTGATTATGAACAGCAAAACACCTTCGTTCTTTATAGAGCCTTCGTAAAGAAGAAAGAAAATGCGCTGCATTCAACGATCACAGATTTTGCAGCGTGATGAATGTGCTACCTACAATACGAACACTAGTTTTACTAGACCGAGTGCTTCCGTTTAGTTTTTGCTTATGAGCATGCGTCGTTTTTTTGTCCGTCGGACTAGCATACAGACGAGCGGACTTCGGGGTCCGTCGTACTTACGACGTAAAGATTTGAAGCATGCTTCAAATCTAAAGTCCGTCGGATTTGAGGCTAAAAAAGTCCGTTGAAAGTCCGGAGAAGCCCACACACGATCGGATTACCAGCCAGCTTTAGTCCGTCAGCGTCCGTTGGACTTTTGTAGACGAAAAGTCCGACCGTGTGTACGCGGCATTAGGCTTATTTCTTTTCTGTGAGGTAAATGTAGCTGAGGAGACTGGCGCTTTTTTTTGTGGTGTTCTGTGCTTGTGTGCCGTTGTTAGGGGTCTGTTTAGTTTTGTTTCTGGCACCCCCCAACACCATTTTAGTGTCAAAATGCTCCTCTCACCTTCCAGGAACAGATGAATAATGTTTTATTCGTTTTTGTGCCGCCGGGTTAGTTCGTTATCTCGGCTTTCTCCCCCTCACGGAGCGGAGCTCTAGCCAGACATGTCAGTCCCGCTAGCCTCCACGCATGCGCTCCTAGAATTTTCATCTTCCAATAAATCTTCAAGTTCCTTTTTACTGGATAGTGATGTGTCAATTATTGTTGACACAGTAAAGCATTTTATTAGAAGGTCAAAATCTGATCAAGCTGGCAAAGGTTGTTTTATCACCATACAGATCTTCTAATATGATATTTGCCCAGTCGCTAATATTTAGAATTTTCTTGCATTCAGACCTTCCTTTAGTGGCTCTCTTTTTATTCATTTGGATCTTTCCCCCCCTTACCAGATACCAATTTTCCTCTGTCCTCTCCGCCTACCTTAAGCATCTTGGCCTTTCAGGTTTGCACTTCTCCTCCCACTCATTTAGGATAGGGGCTGCCACATTAGCTAGCTCTCTGGTTTTCTCCCCTGATTAACTTAAAAGACTGGGTAGATGGGATAGTAACAGATATAAGATTTACATTCATCCAGATTTATCAATTAATTTTATTTTTCAGGTCCTCCAAAAATTACAGTCTGGATTGTTGGCCACTCTTTTATATATTGGGCCCAGAAGAGGGCAGCATCCAAGACTTATATTGAGACTCTTGGTTTAAATGAAAGTGCATTCCAAATTTATTGACAAAGTATCAGAGGATTAAGATGGAGAAATGTAAAGGATAATCAAATTAATTTATCTAGTATATGGCCCAATCCAGATTTGATCTGGGCAAGGTTAAAACCTGGGACCTTCTTTGCGAAATTAAACAGGATTTATACTCCTTTAAAGTCCTGTTTCCACAGACCATTTTTGCTTTTTCTGAAATGGTACCTAGATTACTTTGGTCGCCATTTGGAAAATTGTTCTATTTAGAGAAGATGCGTAGACGTTTGAATCGCACAATTCACAATTTTTTGATCCAGTCTAAGGGTTTTTCATATCGCCATTTTGAGTTGGAGGGATTTATCCCAGGTCTATTTAGACCAGACTTAGTACATTTATCCAATATAGGTTTGGATATATTCAACATGGGTTTACAGAGCATGGTTGAGCAAGCCACAGTGTTTTTGGGGGGCCTCAGCTAGTCGCTTCGTGCCTGGCCTAGGCTGGTGGGGTTGTCATCCAGTCTAGTCTGGATGGACAGCGGTATTTGTTTTGATGTATTTGCTAATTTGAGTCATATGAAAATGTAAATATGCAGAGATTTAAGTTTGGTTATTGTAATTATTAAACCTGGGTTACCGTTAAACACCTTGGCCAGTTATGACCATTTAAAAAATGGGAATTTACCCCCAAGATTGAAGGGGCTTTCTAAGCAGCGAACAATAATGCAGATATTGTATGGTTTAAAAGGTAGCTTTATTAAACGTAGGACATTGGAATAAAAAACATGAACTGTGTACATAAAGTTATAGAAAGCACAGGAGCATGTACAAAGCTATACATAAATTATGCAATACAAAAGCGCTTGGATAGGTCTGACGCGTTTCGACCCCATCGGGTCTTCTTCAGAGGAAATGCATGCGCTGTGGAAGAATTTCGTATACATAATGAAATAATACCAATATGATTGTGCACAGTTGTATATAATGAGAGTTTTAAACATAATTACCAAAAGTATGTGTGTAGCCATGTCTCCTGAGCCTACGGTTTTCAGAACAGCCTCCACTATCCAGTCCTAACACCAGGGCCCCCCGGTCTGCCAACACCCCAAGAGAGGGAGCCAAGCAGAAGCTGTGCGACTTGCGATGACTTACACCTAGGAAATACCCCGCGTTTCGCAAGGGGCAGATGGGTCAGCAGCGCCTGTGGCCTAAACATCAAGCAGCAACATCAATGAAAGCATTTAGAAAGAATAGTATCATCTATTTGTATAAACTTGTATAAATCCAGTAATAATGATATTTATGATTTTGAATGATTTGATATGAATGATTTTCCATTTCCCAAACCTCCTTTTTCCAGTGTACATACATCTATATACACCCTACAATCTTTGACTAGAAATTACAAAGATATTTTAACTGTGTTAAAATTTAGGCTAACAGCCTTAAAAAAGCTTATGATATTATTAATATCATTATCACTGGATTTATACAAGTTTATACAAATAGATGATACTATTCTTTCTAAATGCTTTCATTGATGTTGCTGCTTGATGTTTAGGCCACAGGTGCTGCTGACCCACCTGCCCCTTGCCAAACGCAGGGTATTTCCTAGATGTAAGTCATTGCAAGTCGCGCAGCTTCTGCTTGGCTCCCTCTCTATGGGGGTGTTGGCAGACCGGGGGGCCCTGGTGTTGGGACTGGATAGTGGAGGCTGTTCTGAAAACCGTAGGCTCAGGAGACATGGCTACACACATACTTTTGGTAATTATGTTTAAAACTCTCATTATATACAACTGTGCACAATCATATTGGTATTATTTCATTATGTATACGAAATTCTTCCACAGCGCATGCATTTCCTCTGAAGAAGACCCGATGGGGTCGAAACGCGTCAGACCTATCCAAGTGCTTTTGTATTGCATAATTTATGTATAGCTTTGTACATGCTCCTGTGCTTTCTATAACTTTATGTACACAGTTCATGTTTTTTATTCCAATGTCCTACGTTTAATAAAGCTACCTTTTAAACCATACAATATCTGCATTGTTGTTCGCTGCTTAGAAAGCCCCTTCACTCCTGGGGGTAAATTCCCATTCTTGAAATCACCTTGGGGTGTGCAGCCTTTCCTTTCCCAGGTGTCTCCCTTCTTTTAGTTATGACCATTTAAACTTATTGGCGTTGTCAGACTCTTTATTTGTATAATTGATGCTACTTTGTGCTTGCCCATGTCTGGGTCCCTGCAATAAGCAAGGATCCTCATGGTAGAGTACAAAGTGCAGTTAAGCCTTGGTCTCCTTTCCTGTTCTATTTCAGGTTGCTATTGGTTTCTCCTGCCGCAGCTAATTGGTGCCTTTTGGTGGGTCTGTATTTGCGCCATTCTGGAGCCTTTATAAACCAGATTCTCCCCTCACGCTCCAGCCACCTGAAGAGAAACAGACCGCGCTCCCTCCCACCCTCCCTTTCCTATGTCACTGTGTTGTTTAGAGGGGTTGTCATCCAGTCTAGTCTGGATGGACAGCGGTATTTGTTTTGATGTATTTGCTAATTTGAGGCATATGAAAATTTGAATATTTAAGTTTGGTTATTGTAATTATTAAACCTGGGTTACCCTTAAATGAAACAAAGTGGTCAGTTATGACCATTTAAACTTATTGGTGTTGTCAGACTCTTTATTCGTATAATTTATGCTACTTTGTGCTATCCCATGATAAACAGGACAAATAGAGATGGTGGATCTCCTTAATGGGGCCATAGACAGTAATAAAAACTGACAAGCGTTCTAATTCTTCGCCACTCTACCCAAAAAAGAAAAAAGTATTACCTTTAGTTATACCGTATATACTCGTGTATAAGTCGAATTTTTCAGCCCCTTTTTTGGGGCTGAAAGTGCCCCCTTCGACTTATACACGAGTCACCGCCGTCTGCCTACATGATCAGCGTGTCATGAAGGCAGACGGCGGCCAGTGTGTGATACATACTACTCGGCAGCGGCTCTCACAGTTCAAAAGCCGCGCCTCCTCGTCTGTGATAGGCAGTCAGTGTACAGCCTATGACGGACATTCTCTCATCCTCGTCCGTGGTATGAGGATGAGAGAATGTCCGTGATAGGCTGACTGCTGGGAAATGGAGTTTTTTGGACGAGGAGGAGGCGCGGCTTTTGAACAGTGAATGGCCGCCGAATATTACACGCTGATCGGTGCACGGAGGATGCACAGGACACAGGTAGGATGCACACACACACACATGCACACAGGTACATATACACATGACACATACACAGAACACAGGTACATATACACATGCACATATACACAGGACACAGGTACATGACACAGGTACATATACACATGACACATGCACATATACACAGGACACATGACACATGCACAGGACACATACACAGGGAGGTATACAGCTGCAGATGGGCATTGTTGACCCTCTTTTTCCACTTACAGTAGCTGCTGCATTTCTCACCCTCGTCTTATACTCGGGTCAATAAGTTTTTCCCATTTTTTTGTGGTAAATTAGGGCCTCGACTTATACTCGGAACGACTTATACTCGAGTATATACGGTACTTTACAGGAATAGTCTGGCTGCTATAACCAACACATCCACTTTGCTTCAGATATTTTTAAAATACAAGTTCCTAGAAATGTCTTAGCCTATAGGTTTCCCATGATGTTAGTATGTTCATTATACCTCTGCTCATAATATAAATCGAGGAATGTAACTAGGAATGACACATTAGCAAGCCAAATCATCCTAGTGGCACTGTCGGTATGCAGGAATTCTGTTGCATGAATTCTAGCAATTTAATATCAGTTTCACATAGCTGATGCCTTTTTAAAGAGGCTTATACATTTCAGAAAACCAAGCCTGGTCATGAATTAGTTAATCACTTCAATACTTTCCCCCCTTCCTGCCCAAGCCAATTTTCAGCTTTTGATCACTGCGGTTTTTATTGTTTGCTAAAAAAAATAAAAATATCAAAAATGTTGAAAAAAAACATTTTTTCTTAATTTCTGTTATAAAATTTTGTAAATAAGTACGTTTTCTCCTTCACTGATGGGCACTGATAAGGCTGCACTGCCGGGCACTGATAAGGTGGCACTGATGAGCATGGATGAGGTGGCACTGATGCTGGGCACTGATATGTGAAACTGATGGGCACTGATAGGTGGCACTGATGGGCACTGATAGGTGGCACTGATATGCAGCACTGATGGGCACTCATAGGCGTCACAGATGGGCACTCATAGATGGCACAGATTGGCACTCATAGGCTGCACTGATGGGTACTTATGGGAGGCACTGATGGGAACTGATAGGCGGCACTGATGGACACTGATAGGGGGGCACTGATGGGCATGGATGGGCACTGATAGGTGCCACTGATGGACACTGAGTGGCACTGATTGACACTGATAGGTGGCACTGATTGGCATCACTGATTAGGAGGCACTGGCAGGTATTGCTGGCGGGCACTGATTGGCATAATGTGTGGTCACTGGTGGTATCCCTGGGGGTCCTGGGTGGGCATCCGAGGGGGGGCTGTGCTGATAAACAATCAGCGCAGACCCCCCATGTCAGAGGAGCAGCCAATTGACTCTCCCTTAGTTGCGTCTGCCCGGGGGGTGCGCAGCCGCTTGTTTTCCTGACCACATCATATTATGCCCGATCAGGCTACCACAACCACCTTGCCAGTGTCATTTTGCTATATGGCTGACGGCAAGTGGTTAAAATTTATCTAATTTATCTGTGTACTGGCGTTTACTCACCCATGCATATGGGTGTATTTTTCACAATGTAAAATGTAACATTTTTAAAAATACACACAGATGTGTGAGTAAAGTGTCAGTGGTTATGTGCATTGCGACATTATGAAAAGCAAGGTTATTGACGGACGTTATGTTTCACCTAGCATGCGTTCATTGCAGGAAACTGAGGTGGAATCCGGTCCGGGTTTTACCAGTCACCTTAGCAGGGTTGGTTCTGGACCAAATTTTACGGTCCACTTGTGTCCACCAACAGGTGGTATTAATAAAGCAGGACTGGAGCAAGATTGCTCTTGGCCTGGGACTCAGGAAGCCATACCTAAGAGAGCTACTGATGTGATCTGCTTTGTGAGAGACAGAAAAAGGTTTGCATTATCATTGTTTTGTGGGTGACTGGAGGAAGCCCTTCATCTGTGAGTTAGGATCCTGAACTGTTTAGTTAGTGCCTGGATGGCAAGGATTTATTTTCTGTTTTGTTTATTTGATTTTCATGCAACCTTTTAAAAATAAAACTAGCTATAAGTAAGATTTTAAGAAAACCTGCCGTTTAGACTACCCTTTATCCCAGGGAAGGTGATCCCCATTGAGCTAACCCTCGACAGCATATAGGTGTACACAGTGTTTTCTCTAATGCTCACTACAGCCCCATTTTACTCTGTCCCCCATATGCTGTAAATTATAGCAACGTGATGCTGTAAATTATGGAAATGTGCAAGAGCCCTAAGACCAGAGGCGTAGCTGGAAGTGGGGGCCCAGATGCAAAAGTTGACTTTGGGCCCCCACTACCATCCGTTGCTTCCACTGCACACCTGCCCCATCACCCTGTGTAGGTAAAACCAGAAACTCAGTGGGCCCGGGTGGGCCACCGCACCCAGAAGGCCGGACCCTCTGAGTTTACTGAATTACATACGCAGGATGACGCGGCAATCGCTTTTTCCCCAACGACACAGTGTAAAACAGGGGTAGGCAACATGAAAGAGATCAAAGATTACCAAGGTTCAGCACCCTTTTAACTAGCAAGGCCTATATAAATGGTAGGGAAAACTTAGAGAAACCAAACAAATGTCACTGTAAAAATATAAACTTCACCTACCCTACAAGTGGACAGTGTCAGTAGGGTAGTGGATAGTGTGTGGATGGTGTCAGTAGGGTAGTGGATGGTTTTTGTACTTTCATTTTATTATTGTTCACAATTTTATCTTTTATTATTTTTTACAATTTGTTAGCAGCCTTGTTGGGGGGGCTTTGATGAAATATCAGGAGTCTAAACAGACCCCTGATGTTTCACTTTTCATGTTTACTTTTGAGCAGAGAAAGGGACTGAGGACAGAGATTCAACAGTCCTTTTCTCTGCAGCCTCAGCTATACTGGACAGTGAATGAATGGGAAGTGCTCTGTGCTGAGCGGCTTCATGTTCATTCACAAACTGGAGCATAATAAACACAGTTTACTATGCGTCAGTATGAGTGAACACAGATCACTCACTGTGTTCATTAGGAAAAGGGAAGGGGCTGGAAAATTACATATTTACCAGCCCCTTGCTCTGCTCTCCCTCCTGAAACATCCCCCGCAGCAGCGGGCAGAAGAGGAGAGGAGGGAAGCTGGCAGCACTGTGGGGGGGGGGGCACAGGGGAGCACACTGGGGGCCCAGGCAGCAAAAGGAACAGGGAAAGGGGTGGCATTTACTAGAAATGATCAGCTGTACTTTCCTGATCAGCTGATCGATTCTAGTAAATGCTGCCCCTGCCACCCCTCCTGTTCCTGTTCCTCATTCTGGCTGGGTTCCCATGCCTTAGACAGTTGTCACTATTTAAAGATTTCCTTTCACCTCCTGATCCTGTGACAACTGTAACATTTTGGATTTCCTATCTCAAAAGTCACCAGAAAAAATGAAAAGGGTAAGTTCCCTTTTCCGTAACTAAAATCATAGACGCTTACACTTGAACATCCATGTGAAAGCTTGCTGTATTGGTGTCCTACAATTTGAGCTCAGGAAACTGTGCTGTTTAACCATTTGACTGATAAGGATGTTTTCTATATGCTGTGGCAATAAAAAGGGTTAAGACAAATTGCCATAAGCTAGTTTTTGACATAAAAGCCTGCACTCCATAGGCTTATATGTAGAAGTGATCAGTTTGCCCAATCACTTCTACAGGCTGTGGAAATACTGCTTGTACTCAAACACCCACCCATAGTTTATGGGCTTCCATGCCCCTCCTGATTGCCCAGGACCAATACAACTCCTCAGTGTCCAATAAGGGAGAGACAGATCCAATGCATTGATCTCCTCTGTAGTACGAACACAGTTGACAGTAGTCAGATTCTGGAGAGCTGTCCCCAGGAAAACAGCAAATCATGGACTATTTGTCCTTGATCTGCTAAGGCACGGTACAGGAAAGGCATTAAGGGTCCAATGAACCTGTCACCTGCACAATGCTTTCACAAAAGGGTACAGGAATAAATAATTTTGATAATAAAAATCAAAAAAATAATTGAATTGGTCCAGCAGAAAAAGGAGAAAACATGAGTTTGGATTGTGATATCATATCCCATCACTATTTCTCTCATTGGTAAAGCAGAGAAAAGCTACCCACCCATGTGATGCTTACATGCATTGTATCCTGTATATGTGAACTAATACCTAGAGTAGAGAAGAACAGGAACAATATTGGGTGTCATACGTATATGACTAAATTCTGAGTAATTTATATGCACTGCCTTTAAAGCTGAAGTGTAATAAAGGCTGAACATTCTTCCTCCTTTTACATCAGCTGAAACAAGTTAGCAGTGTGAAATTCACCATGCTCACATATTTTGGCAAATGTCAGTTTATTAAAGAGCTGTGTCATTACATTCACATTTCCCATGGTAAAAACAAATGTTCAGAAATATGGTACCATGCTCTTATGAAGTCTGGTACTAGTGTACACATGGTCTGCGAATATTAATTAAAAGCAGTGCTTCTCAACACCCCCCCCACCCCCCCGGGATTTTCCTGAATGGCTTAGGAAGTATTTCTGCTTATTAAAACAGTGTAAAACAGGGGTAGGCAACCTTTTAGAGGTGGATATCTACCTGAACAACATGAAAGATATCAAAGATCACCAGGGTTCAGCACCCTTTTAACTAGCAAGGCCTATATAAATAGTAAGGGAAACTTAGACAAATAAAATAATTGTCACTGTAAAAATATAAACTTAGCCTACCCTACAAGTGGACAGTGTCAGCAGGGTGATGAATAGTATGTGGATGGTGTCAGTAGGGTAGTGGATAGTGTGTGGATGGTGTCAGTAGGGTAGTGGATGGTTTTTACACTTTCATTTTATTATTGTTCACAATTTTATCTTTTATTATTTTTTACAATTTGTTAGCAGCCTTGTTCGGGGGCTTTGGTGAAATATCAGGAGTCTAAATGGACCCCTGATGTTTCACTTTTGAGCAGAGAAAGGGACTGAGGACAGAGATTCATTGGACTATTGGTTCATTGGACCCTTAATGCCTTTCCTGTAACGTGCCTTAGCAGATCAAGGACAAATAGTCCATGATCTGCTGTTTTCCTGGGGAAAGCTCTCCAGAATGGCTTAGGAAGTATTTCTGTTTATTAAAACTCCTATACTAATATATTTAAAACATTACTACATTATACACAAAACACACTAGATCCAATACTTTTAGATATTTTAAAGAGGAACCCCCCTTACTATTTCCCTCTCCCCTTACCTTTTTCACTGGGTTATCCACAAAAAACATACATGCACCGCCAGGCAGCGGTGTTCTTTAGTAAACCGATGCTACGCTGCTTTACACCTGGTTATGCATCTCCATCTTCTTCTCTGACATCATCAGTAGCCGGCTGTATCTTCATTGTTCTTGTAGCTGGACCCTTTATGATGTGCATACAACGCAGAGTGTCATCAGGGGGTGGAAAAATCCAGGAAGAGATAGCCAGCCCACTGATGATGCTGGACATGTGCAGTAGCATACCCCAAGGCCTTCTGGTATGCGTGACGTGGGTATCTCAGGAGGCTGCTGGCGACTGCATACATCATTATCACCTAGACAAGAATCCAGAATGTGTAGGGAGGGCTCCTCAAAAGGTAATTAGGGGGGTGAGATGACAGAAAGTGACTGAAAAGATTGAAGGTTCACTTTAAAAAAACTTTGGTGGAAAGATATTTGTATATATTCATAGGGCATGAGCAATAACGCTACAAATTTAAGGGGGTACTTTTTTTTATAAATCTTTTTATTAAATTTCATTATTTACAAACAAAACACAAAAAGACACAACAAAACATCATACACATTGAACCGAAGATATAATAATGCAATTTCCAAAATCTAATATAAGAGTTATTAATCTCACAGGGGAGGAAAAGGAGAATAAATAAATAAATAGATAGATAAATAATAATAAAAAATAAAAAAGAAAAAAAAAGAAAAGAAATGAATAAAGAAAAAGTAAACCTTAATTCTTTCTTTCACCAATGACCCCAAACATTTCTTATATGATAATGCACTTATTATAGATAATAGCCCCCATGCGCGTTCAATGCTGTATACGGTTTGTCCAGCCACTTTGCCCACACTTTATTGTACTTACTAGGGCAGCCCCTATTCATGCAAGTATCTCTATACAGTGGAAGATTATTATTTACCAATTGCTTCCAATATGAGAGCGTAGGGGGATGAGGTTTCTTCTAATGCAACGCAATAGCTTTTTTTGCGTAAAATAATCTTATATTCGCAAACACTCGCTCAGACACTGTTGGAAAAATAGTCTACCAAACCCAAAAAACAGACAGACATTGAGACCGGTAAAGGAGCGGAAGTGATGGAATTCAATAAATCCACCACTTCCACCCAAAAAATAGCTATATATATGGGCAAATCCAAAAGATATGTGTAAAATCCCCCTGAATTGCTCTGCATCGCCAACACTCTGAAGAGCACAAAGGATTTATCTTATTAAGTCTGTGTGGCATGATATATACTCTATGTAAACTATGTACCAGTTTGTATTGGATCATGCGATCTCTCAAAGATATCAAAGATTGCAAAGGAAAACCCCACACACCTTAAGGGGGTACTTTAGATGAATGCTAGGGAGTGATTGATAAATATTTGCTAAATTAACTATGTAATAAAGTGCTTGTTTGTTAAAAAAAAGTGCATAATTAAAGAATAATTTCAGGTATCAGCATGCTTGGACCAATGTAACTATGTATATGACATGCCTGACCGATGCCAGGTATGTTATACTATAGATAACTCACCAAACACCTATATACTAAATACTATCTATAACATGTCGATATTTAGAATTATATTTTCAATACTGTACAGTTGATAAATACTGAGGATTCAAGCTAAAAGGCCAGTTATCTGCAAATGTGGAATCATTTTGCCTGCTATGTGATGGACAAAATGTGCAACAAAGGATCTACCATATTTTCCGGCATATAAGACGGCTTTTTATACTTAAAAATATCCCCCAAAAATCGGGGGTCATCTTATACATGGGGTACCTTTAGTGCACCTTTAGTTCATTTGGGCCAAGCTGACCCAAAACTAATGTCCCCAATCTGTCAGCCACTGGATGTGCGGTAATATTGTATGTACTCTGACAATCCGAGCAGGCTACATACAGTATACCGCCTGCTCGGATTGGCTTTGAGAGTCAGAGAGGCGCGGGCTGATGATGTTACAACCTCTGCCAATCCAAGCAGGCTTTGTATTCATTAATAGAATACTTTGCTCGCCGTGATTGGCTCAGTGCAGTATACTGTATACTGTATGTAGCTGAAGCTACTGTACATGTGGCATTACCGCACATCCAGAGGTAATACCTGGCAGATTACAGATTAGTGGGTGTAAAAATGGCTGGTAGACAAGACCCCATCATGGCTCCAGCAAGAAGGAAATGTCATTGATGAACTTATGATGTCAGAGGATGAACATGAGGATTTTGAAGGATTTTAAGTACCGGTAAGTCATAACCGCTTTAATCAAAATTATTTAAATCAAATCTGATGTTTTTGCCTCGGAAGGGGTAGTCTTATACAGCGAGTATAGCCGTATAGCGAGTATATTCCAGTGTTTTAACTGGAAAATTAGGGGGTCTTCTTATACGCCCACTCGCCTTATACACCGACAAATACAGTATTTATAAATTATTCACTGTGCAATTCCCACAGTGAATGTTTGCTGGTCCTTTATAATCTTTATTGTATGGAATTCACTAGGGCTGTTATTGATTAAAATTTTCATGTTCGATTAATCAAATTTTTTTTAATCGACTAATTTCGATTAATTATAACGCACATACAGATCCAATTACTTTTAGCTGATGTCATGTGTAGCTCCTCCCCCGTACGCGTTACGTTCAATCAGAACTTCCTTAGCGGGGAGGGGCCACGGCGTCACCCTATAGTCTATTTAAATAGCACCGTTGTGCATCAGGGTGACTGATGAAGAACAAGAGACATCCATCACCTGCTGAGACAGCAAAGTGTCAGATCTTTGGAAAAAAGTGCCCTCATAAATGTTTCTTGATTGCTGGATAACCAATCAATGTCAGGTCATTGTCAAACTGACTTACAGCCAGGAAAGCCCTCAGATACAGTCAGGTCCATAAATATTGGGACATCATCACAATTCTAATCTTTTTGGCTCTATACACCACCACAATGGATTTGAAATGAAATGAACAAGATGTGCTTTAACTGCAGACTTTCAGCTTTAATTTGAGGGTATTTACATCCAAATCAGGTGAACGGTGTAGGAATTACAACAATTTGTATATGTGCCTCCCACTTTTTAAGGGACCAAAAGTAATGGGACAATTGGCTGCTCAGCTGTTCCATGGCCAGGTGTGTGTTATTTCCTCATTATCCCATTTACAAGGAGCAGATAAAAGGTCCAGAGTTCATTTCAAGTGTGCTATTTGCATTTGGAATCTGTTGCTGTCAACTCTCAATATGAGATCCAAAGAGCTGTCCCTATCAGTGAAGCAAGCCATCATTAGGCTGAAAAAACAAAACAAACCGATCAGAGAGATAGCAAAAACATTAGGTGTGGCCAAATCAACTGTTTGGAACATCCTTAAAAAGAAAGAATGCACCGGTGAGCTCAGCAACACCAAAAGACCTGGAAGACCACGGAAAACAACTGTGGTGGATGGCCGAAGAATTCTTTCCCTGGTGAAGAAAACACCCTTCACAACAGTTGGCCAGATCAAGAACACTTTCCAGGAGGTAGGTGTATGTGTGTCAAAGTAAACAATCAAGAGAAGACTTCACCAAAGTGAATACAGAGGGTTCACCACAAGATGTAAACCATTGGTGAGCCTCAAAAACAAGTAGGCCAGATTAGAGTTTGCCAAACAACATCTAAAAAAGCCTTCACAGTTTTGGAACAACATCCTATGGACAGATGAGACCAAGATCAACTTGTACCAGAGTGATGGGAAGAGAAGAGTATGGAGAAGGAAAGGAACTGCTCATGATCCAAAGCATACCACCTCATCAGTGAAGCATGGTGGTGGTAGTGTCATGGTGTGGGCATGTATGGCTGCCAATGGAACTGGTTCTCTTGTATTTATTGATGATGTGACTGCTGACAAAAGCAGCAGGATTAATTCTGAAGTGTTTCGGGCAATATTATATGCTCATATTCAGCAAAATGCTTCAGAACTCATTGGACGGCGCTTCACAGTGCAGATGGACAATGACCCGAAGCATACTGCGAAAGCAACCAAAGAGTTTTTTAAGGGAAAGAAGTGGAATGTTATGCAATGGCCAAGTCAATCACCTGACCTGAATCTGATTGAGCATGCATTTCACTTGCTGAAGACAAAACTGAAGGGAAAATGCCCCAAGAACCAGCAGCAACTGAAGACCGTTGCAGTAGAGGCCTGGCAGAGCATCACCAGGGATGAAACCCAGCGTCTGGTGATGTCTATGCGTTCCAGACTTCAGGCTGTAATTGACTGCAAAGGATTTGCAACCAAGTATTAAAAAGTGAATGTTTGATGGATGATTGTTAATCTGTCCCATTACTTTTGGTCCCTTTAAAAAGTGGACGCACAACGTTCACCTGATTTGGATGTAAATATCCTCAAATTAAAGCTGAAAGTCTGCAGTTAAAGCACATCTTGTTCGTTTCATTTCAAATCCATTGTGGTGGTGTATAGAGCCAAAAAGATTAGAATTGTGTCGATGTCCCAATATTTATGGACCTGACTGTATGTTGATTTTCATAGCCAAGTCCAGGATTTACATTTACATCAGATGTTTATCTGAATACTTTGACCAGTGAGATCAATCAAATCGTTAGGATCTGTCTTCCTCAATTTATGATTTCACGGACATCAACATCACCGGACTCCTCCCCCCTTCCCTTCGTTAGCAAATGAAGGCACTTGGGGAAGGAGGGAGGAGTCCGGTGACGTTGATGTCCGTGACGTCACCGGATCTCCGATGGGACTCCCTGAAGACCCGGAAGCCAGCGGAGAGGTGAGTACCGATACAAAGAATTTTGATCGATCAAAAAAAATTAATGATTAATCAAGGAATTAATCTTTAATTTTCCCAGCCCTAGAATTCACCCATTATTTTCAAAGATCTTTTGCCCTATTTGCCCATTATTTTTAAACAGGATATGCCCTACTTACCTTTATACTATTTGTCCACCATTTTTAAAGAATATTAGCTCAATTTGCCCATTTGACTGTCATATGCAGCTCAAGATGATGAGGGCAGCTCTTTTACAGCTCCAGTCCAAACACCACTGGATAGGAGAATAATGCAGCGTACACTATAAGTTTCTTTTGTTGTTCAGCCCAGCTTCTGCCAGACCAGCTGCTATACACACTGGCCGAATGTCGGACGATTTCTGTTGAACCAGCTCATACCAGCCGATATTCGGCCCATGTGTACCAGCCCTAAGCAGTGTAGGAATGAAGGAGTGTCAAGAGCGCCAGTGGATGATGCTGGTGATACTGGAACTTGAGAGAGAACAAGTTATAGATGGATGACAGCCACTAATGAAAAGAGGTAAGGAACAAGCCAATATCAACAAAGGGCAGGCAAGATGGTACCACATCAGCAGGTAGAGACCAAGTCAAGAATAAGCTGGGTCAGTAACTTGTGGGCAGTGAAGTACTGGTACATAAGGCAGGAGAGGTACAGTAGTTGGTGGATGAGCCAAGGTCAGAGCTGGAGCTGATGAACAGACAAGTAGGAATTGCATATGGGTCAAAGGATAAGCCAGGTCGGTAATGGAAATCAGGATCAGTTTGCAGGATCATAAAATACAGGAGTACAGCTGAGGACTACTGATCACTAAGGCCTGGCAGGGATCAGCTTAAATTAGCCTGGTTGACACCACTGTGAGCAATGAATGTGGTTGCATGCCTTCACACAGGCGCACTGTAAGACGTGTAGATGAGTTTGCACACACCTTACAGATCTCCCTGACATCGGCCAACATAGTAAAAAAAAATCATAAGCCAATAGGGTGAACCCTCTTTGAAAATGATGTCTGAATTCCATAAATACCTACAAATTAAAGGGGTTGTAAAGGTAAAAATTTTTTCACCTTAATGCATTCTATGCATTAAGGTGAAAAAACTTCTGACAATACCGCCGCCCCCAGCCCCCCCGTTTTACTTACCTGACGCCTCGAAAGTCAGCTTCGCGTTCCCAACATCTATTCCTCCGCTCACCCTGGCCGCTGATTGGCTACAGTGGATGGATTGGAAGCAGCGCAGCCATTGGCTCGCGCTGCTGTCAATCACATCCAATGACGCGGTGCGCTGGGGGGCGGGGCCGAGTGATACAGTGAGCGGCTATAGCCGCCGGCTGTATCACGGGAGCGCGCCCGCAAGCTCGCATTAAGGTGGTTAATGCTTGCAGGGAGGAGCTGAAACAGCCGCCGAGGGACCCCAGAAGACCAGGTTCGGGGCCACTCTATGCAGAACGAGCTGCACAGTGAAGGTAAGTATAACATGTTTGTTATTTAAAAAAAAAAAAATTTTACCTTTACAACCCCTTTAATATCAAGGACACGTTTAAAGTGCGAGTTTCACTTTGAATCTTTTCTAAATCGACCACTAAGACATTTTAAGGGATACTTTGTTTCATACAGTAAATCACAGACTGACAAGTGGCTCCAATATCCTTTAGTGCAAATTGTATGTAAATAAAATTACTGAAATATAGAAATAAAACTAGTGAATAACATTCTCTGTACAAAACATACAAAAGAAGGTGTATACAGTCTGGTTTCCAAACTGTCTTACATTTCCACACTGCACGTGACAAATCTACCTTTAATATAGGTGACATACTTCTGTATACAATGTGCATTTTACTGCCCAGAAAAAGAAGTCATGTTCTAGACAGCCTAAACCTGCTTTGCAAAATACCAAAGTATTTACTGGGTTATTGTTTTTATAGGTGACATACCCAGTGTTCTACAGTGAGGTTTTAGATGCACCTGACAGCAATGTACCTCTTGTAAAAATACTCTAAAACTTTTTATGCGGCCAATCTGTAAAGAGGAATCCAGATAATTTTCAATACATTGTGTTGCGGTGCATTTGATCCTTATATAGACCTAGTTCTGTCAGCGCATGTGTGAGACTGGATTGTGCTGCCTTCCATTCTGGAAAAATGCATGTTCTTGCTTGAAAAAAATTTTTTTTTTTTTTTTTTGGGATAGAGAAAGGATAGGTTATAACCCGTCAGTTTTTTTTTTTTTTTGCCATCTGAGTCCCATTGGGGAGATTTCCTTTCACTTCCTGTCCCATATCCAAAACAGGAAGTGAGAATAAATCCCTCCAAAGTGAGGGAATCTTTGGTTGGCACCAGGGTTACCAGAATCAGTGTACCCATTGAACAATTTTTTTCTCTCTTCCTGTTCTGACGAGTACACAAAATTTGTGATTTTCTTTCGCTTTCAGTCTCAGTGATAATGATAAAAAGGAAAAATAGAGAGGATAAATCTCCCTAACGTGGACACAGACAGAAATGGAAATCCAACAGGTGTGCACATGACCAAAAACTAAAAAAATTGTTTTGCCTTTAATTATACTTTAAAGTTGAGAAAAAGAATGGTGAACAAGCAGGATTTGTAATCACTTTCTGACCACACTATAGCCAAAAGACAGCTTGAATGTGGTCATCCAGTTCTGGGAGGGTGTCCATTGACATTCTCCCAGAACCCTGCCCCCCTGTGCGCCTCCTGCGGCATGCATCGGGCGCGCTCTTTGACCTGTGTCCTTTGGACACAGCTGATCACAGTTCGGGGCAAAGGGCAAATCACAGCGTCCCTTTACCATGTGATCATCTGTCTCCAATCACAGCTGATCACATGTAAACAGACTTGCCTGTTATCGACGGTCATTTCCTCCATCACTGTGTCTATTGGAGGAAAGGAGAGTCATTAACCAGCAAGCCTGTCAGCACATCCTTTACACTAATTATTAGGGCACTGTTGATTAGTGCCCTATCAATGCAGCCTATCAGTGCCGCCTCATCAGTGCCCATCAGTGCAGTCTATCAGTGCCCATCAGTGCAGTCTATCAGTGCCCATCGATGCAGCCTCATCAGCACACATCAGTGACGAAGAAAAATTACTTATTAGCAAAATTTAAAAATATTTTTTATTTCAAAATTTTTGGTCTTTTTTTGTTTTGTTTAGCAAAAAATAAAAAACCCGGTGGTGGTTAAACATCACAAAAAAAAAAAAAGCTCTATCTGTCTCAAAAAAAATTATAAAAGTTTCATATGGGTACAGTGTTGCATGACCGTGCAATTGTCATTCAAAGTGTGACAGTGGTGACAGTGCTGAAAGCTGAAAATTGGCCTAGGCAGGAAGGGGGTGAAAGTGGCCAGTATTAAAGTGGTTAACGCAAAAGAGACATGCTATGTTTCTTCTACATGAAAGTTTTTGTACCTGTCTGTCCCCCCTGTACACTGGGCTGTGAACACATGGGTAATGTGTAAGTTCTACAGCTGTCATCTTGATCCTGTCTCCACTGGGTCCAAAGTAAATTATGCCCACGTTGTAAAAGTAGAGAATGTATACTTACCTTTCAGGCAGCCCATGCCTATGCTGCTGCTTTCCAGCCAAGGTTGGCTTTCCTCTCTTCCAGATGTGTGAATGTGAAACAAAAGTGTAGCGCTAAAAAGTGACAATTAAACATATAAAAGTGCAATATGTCATACAGTACATATGAATCATATAATGGTGATGAATATAAAGTGCTGAAGGCAAAAGTGCAAATTCCAGTGGCCGAACCAGTGATGAATGTGGGTCAATGTATAATAAAGTGAGTTCAAATGAGACTTGTGGCCAGAAATGTGAAAATAGTCCACCCTTGAAGAAGGAAGTGTATTCAAAAGTGGAATGGAAAAGCCACCACAGCAAACAGAACACCAGGGATGGTGCGTCCAGAAAGAAAAATGCCTCCTTATGGTGTAGGATGGGTTAATTTAACCACTTGACATCCCGCCCATAGTCATATAACAACCGCAGGAGGGATCTCCCATCCTGGACGGGCGTCATATGACGTCCTCGCCGTCACGTCACTCGGGAGCCGGTGCGTGTGCCTGGCGACCGCGATGTCCGCCGGGCACCCACGATTGCCGGTAATAGAGCCGGGACGTGGATCTGTGTGTGCAAACACACAGATCCACGTCCTGTCAGGTGAGAGGAGACCGATCATGTGTTCCCAGTACAGAGGAACACCGATCGGTCTCTTCCCCTTGTGAGTCCCCTCCCCCTACAGTTAGAATCACTCCCTAGGTAACACATTTAACCCCTTGATCGCCCCCTAGTGTTAACCCCTTCCTTGCCAGTGACATTTATACAGTAATCAGTGCATTTTTATAGCACTAATCGATGGGCAGGAAGGGGGTGAAAATGCCCTGGTTAAAAGTACAAACAACAGGGGTGTGGCCGCAGCATGAGCGTGTGAGGACGCATGTTGGAGGAGCTCCATGAACCCTCCTCACATATTGCACCCACGGCAGCTCTCCTGGGGAGATTTTGGCACCAAATCATGCCATCAAGACGGTGGGCAGCCTCAACGGACCTCCCAGAACTGATCTGGGTCCCTAGAACAATACTTTTCAGATCTTCGCGGCACCGCAGTAGGGACTTTGAAGATGGCGCCGACCGGTAAATACCAGGCCGCACGTACAGCCTCTCCTATCCCCTCTCCACAGCTCCCACCTCCCTCGCTTCATCCCCCCCACCTCACCCTCCAGCACAGCCAGCCCAGTGCCTCACTCAGTGGTGGGAGATGACATGGAGGACAAGGAACTGTGGGCTCTTATTCTCTCCCTCTGATCTGGAGCTATTCGCCCACAGGGTTGAGAAGGCCGACCAGATGGATGACTTTGAGAACAGAATTCGCAGAGTTAACATCCGCATTAGAGGCTTGCCAGAAGCTACTGCTCCCAGGAATATAGTTCCTTCCTTGCAAGGTCTTTTCAAACAGATTCTCGGCTATGAAGCACCTGCTCACATTGAAATAGACCGCGCTCATAGAGCCCTCCGTCCACCCTCAGATGACCCAAATAAACCAAGGGATCACATTTGCAAGCTGCACAAGTATTCCCTGAAGGAACGCATAATGTTCCACGTTAGAGGTGTCCGCCACGTGGACTTTGATAACGCAAAGTTGTCCTTCTTCCTGGATCTTTCCAGACGCACCTTAATGCAACGTCATACACTCAAGTCACTACTTGAGGCCCTTCAGGATGCAAAGCTGGTCTACAGATGGGGCTTTCCTTTTAATTTGTCGGTAACCAAAGATGGCCGCCAATTAATCTTGCACAATAAAGATGAGTTGCTGCAGTTCCTGCAACACTTGGGCTTACCCGACATTGATGTTCAAGACTGGAGGTCTTCACCGGAGATTCCCTGCACGCCCACAACATTGGCGCCTTGCACGCTGCAGGAGACGGAACAGGTGCAGGTCTAAAGATGATCCCCCCCCAGGATATATCGCAATCTGCCCGACATCCCCCCCCTCAGAGGAACTCCTGAAGGACTCATGT